>NC_091227.1:22583503-22585082 GCF_040958095.1 Procambarus clarkii
TGCATCTCCCTCTTCCTCCCCTTGTCCTGCTTTTTCCCCTCTTCCTCCCCTTGTCCTGCATCTTCCCCTTCCTCCCCTTGTCCTGTATATCCCCCTTCCTCCCCTTGTCCTGTATCTTCCCCTTCCTCCCCTTGTCCTGCATATCCCCCTTCCTCCCCTTGTCCTGTATCTTCCCCTTCCTCCCCTTGTCCTGCATATCCCCCTTCCTCCCCTTGTCCTGCATCTTCCCCTTCCTCCCCTTGTCCTGCATCTTCCCCTTCCTCCCCTTGTCCTGCATATCCCCCTTCCTCCCCTTGTCCTGCATATCCCCCTTCCTCCCCTTGTCCTGCATATCCCCCTTCCTCCCCTTGTCCTGCATCTCCCCCTTCCTCCCCTTGTCCTGTATCTCCCCCTTCCTCCCCTTGTCCTGCATCTTCCCCTTCCTCCCCTTGTCCTGCATATCCCCCTTCCTCCCCTTGTCCTGCATCTCCCCCTTCCTCCCCTTGTCCTGCATATCCCCCTTCCTCCCCTTGTCCTGTATCTCCCCCTTCCTCCCCTTGTCCTGCATATCCCCCTTCCTCCCCTTGTCCTGTATCTCCCCCTTCCTCCCCTTGTCCTGCATCTCCCCCTTCCTCCCCTTGTCCTGCATCTCCCCCTCGGGGTAGTGATGAAGGAACATCAACTCGTATGATTGTTATGATAAAACTCTTAGACTGTGTCTGAAGTCTATGTAGAGAGCTCGGGAGTATGTGAGGGCGCGCGGGCGTTCTTCCCTCACCTGTGGCAGGGAGTAGTGAGGGGTGAGTGAGTGATGAGGGGTGAGGGAGTTGGACAGGAGTAATGGGGCAAGAGCAATGGGGGAATAATTGGTGGAGAGAATGATGGAAAGAGATGGGGGGGGGACAAGGGGGAGACATCTGGCCTGTAGCATCTGCGAGGGGTGTAGGACAGGGTGTGGGTGTAGCTAGCCAGGATGGGCGTAGGCTAGAGGGGGGAAGTGTAGGCAGGAGCATGTTAATTTCCGGTCCTCATGGCGCGTGACTTCCGCCGTGACACCTGGCGCCAGTGCCTTGGCTACTGTCCGCTTCGCTCACTGGCTGTTTCACCTGTTCTACACCCCTCCATGTTGACCAGACCACACACTAGAAGTTGAAGGGACAACGACGTTTCGGTCCGTCCTGGACCATTCTCAAGTCGATTGTGATTTAGGAGGTAGGGACAGGCAATAAATAAGCTAGAGAGAGCTGAGGAGGAAAGTGAGGTGTAGGGGATTGTAGTAATAATGAGAACTGCAGAAGGCCCTCCCTCAATTCTTACCTTCACGGTGTTTTATCCCCTCTGTGTCTCCATGGCTGTGTCTTCCTTGAGTATGTCTCCATAGCTCCTGTCTTCCTAGACATGCGTTACCTCCCAGGCTGGCGTTATTCCTTCACGTTGTTGAAGGCGGCCATCTTGAGTACCTACTCCACCTCCAGGTTCCCACACCCTCCTGGCGGGGCTGTTGGGTGTATCCCAGGTAAGAGGATTGGGAATAGATTGGATTCCAACATTCCCCGGGCGGGCGGGTGGAGTTATTCCCATCTGTATGCAGATTGGAAAG
>NC_091227.1:22585582-22628082 GCF_040958095.1 Procambarus clarkii
ATAGTAGGCCAAGAAGTGCGTTCTGGCTACTAGGTACGACATATATATATATATATATATATATATATATATATATATATATATATATATATATATATATATATATATAGAAGGTAGACTGAAGTTTGTAAGTGATGGGTCTTTTGGGCCATTTGTGGCTGGCTGGCTGCCTGGCTGACTGGCTGCCTGCCTGCCTGCCTGGCTGGCTGCCTGGCTGGCTGCCTGGCTGCCTGGCTGGCTGCCTGGCTGGCTGGCTGGCTGCCTGCCTGGCTGCCTGCCTGCCTGCCTGGCTGCCTGCCTGCCTGCCTGCCTGCCTAGCTACCTGCCTGCCTGGATGACCTGGTCGCAGGCCACACCCCAGCTGCAGGCCTCCTGCAGGCAGAAGGGAAGAGGAAGGGACAGGAGATGGAGCGGAAGCAGCAGATATTAAGGAAGGAAGTGAGGGAGGGAGGGGGGGAAAGAATGCGGAAATGAAAGGATAAAGGTACGGAAATGGTGTAATATAGAGGAAAGAGGTTACCGGATGTTGAGAGAGGGGGAGAGGGAGGGTGTGGCTATAGAAAAAGGAAGGGTGTGGCTATGATAGAGGGAGGGGAAGGAGGGAGGGAGGGCGTGGCATTTTCAGGAAGGAGGAAGAACTGCTTATTGAACATGAATTTTGGAGCTCTCTCTCTCTCTCTCTCTCTCTCTCTCTCTCTCTCTCTCTCTCTCTCTCTCTCTCTCTCTCTCTCTCTCTCTCTCTCTCTCTCTCTCTCTCTCTCTCTCTCTCTCTCTCTCTCTCTCTCTCTCACTCAGGTTCTCTGTTCATTCGCTAATGGTTGTTTGTATGGTCTCTGATGGCTCCTCTTACCCCTCCCCCCCATACTCTCACCCTTGTCTCATTACACCTCTTCCCTCACCCTCTCTTTCCCCTTACCCTTATCTCCTTTCCCTTTTCCTTCTCACCTCACCCTCCCGTAATCCCCTTCCCCTGCACCCCTCAAAATGAATCCCAGTACGACGTAATTGCAAGATACCTGGAGTATACGTGGAGTATACATGGGGTTTACTCTGTAGGGTGGAGGCCCAGCAAGTCCAGTCTGGAGGGCGACAATCAAGACAATCGACTTGAGAATGGTCCAGGACGGACCGAAACGTCGTCGTCGTCCCTTCACCTTCTAGTGTGTGGTCTGGTCAACATACTTCAGCCACGTTATTGTGACTCATCGCCTGCATATCTTACATATATTAACTACGTCAATATATGTCAAACGGTTACAGAAAGTTACAGAACATAGTTATAGGAAGGACTATCTTAACAGGAGGTTGGGGTTCATTCAGCTGGGAATCTAAGGGTGTCGAACCGGTGATCTCATAAGTGTGAGGCGAAAACTGAAGCCACTGCGCTCTATAGGAGGTGTTCAGTGAGGTCTCCGTGTTCAGTGGGGTCTCCGTGTTCACTGGGGTCTCCGTGTTCACTGGGGTCTCCGTGTTCACTGGGGTCCCCGTGTTCACTGGGGTCCCCGTGTTCACTGGGGTCCCCGTGTTCACTGGGGTCCCCGTGTTCACTGGGGTCTCCGTGTTCACTGGGGTCCCCGTGTTCACTGGGGTCCCCGTGTTCACTGGGGTCTCCGTGTTCACTGGGGTCTCCGTGTTCACTGGGGTCCCCGTGTTCACTGGGGTCCCCGTGTTCACTGGGGTCCCCGTGTTCACTGGGGTCTCCGTGTTCACTGGGGTCTCCGTGTTCACTGGGGTCTCCGTGTTCACTGGGGTCTCCGTGTTCACTGGGGTCCCCGTGTTCACTGGGGTCCCCGTGTTCACTGGGGTCCCCGTGTTCACTGGGGTCCCCGTGTTCACTGGGGTCCCCGTGTTCACTGGGGTCCCCGTGTTCACTGGGGTCTCCGTGTTCACTGGGGTCTCCGTGTTCACTGGGGTCTCCGTGTTCACTGGGGTCTCAGTGTTCACTGGGGTCTCCGTGTTCACTGGGGTCTCCGTGTTCAGTGGGGTCTCCGTGTTCACTGGGGTCTCCGTGTTCACTGGGGTCTCCGTGTTCAGTGGGGTCTCCGTGTTCAGTGGGGTCAGCATGTTCACTGGAGTCTCGGCGTTTAATGAGTGTTCACAGTGTGCTTCTTGCGACGCGCTTCGTGTTCAGTGTTCAGGTGTTCAGGCTGGTTCTCTCTGGTTGGAGGGAAGGAGATACTGACATAAAAGAGTTAACGATCGATGGATAATGAGGACGATAATGAGACATACTAAAGTGAGGCAATTAAGTAGTAAGGAGGTAGAAAATGAGGAGGAGGTATAAGAGACAGTGATGGATGAGGGATAAGATAAAGAAGATAGAGAGAGGAGGGGAAGGAAGACAGGAAGTGGAAGAGCAGGAGGAAAGAGAGGGAAAGAGGAAGGAATTATCAGGATAAAGCACCAAGCCATGACGACTATATAGCACTTGAAAGGGGTCAGGATAAGGGATGGGACGAGGGAAAGGAATGGCGCCCAACCACTTGTGGACAGTCGGGGATTGAACGCCGACCTGCATGAAGCGAGAAGCACAGGTTGGCGCCATGTGCTGGGGGTATCCTGGGGCCCCCAACCCCCCCTCCCTCTCTCACCTACAATCACCTTCTGTGGTTGATTGTTCAATAAATCACTGAACTATATGATTAACAGATCTCTAACCCTGTCCATGGAGGACAGAAGAAAATGTATAATGTTCTGGTTAGCATTGTAAATGTCTGGCCACGTCTGTGGTAGAAAATAATAATGAAACAATATATAGCTCCTGGTCCCCAGCCGACCCGGATATAAATAAGCGGATGTTTAAACACCAAGGCTCTCTAGTGTCTCTGTTGCTCTCTAGTGTCTCTGTTGCTCTCTAGTGTCTCTGTTGCTCTCTGATGTCTCTGTTGCTCCCTGGCGTCTCTGTTGCTCTCTAGTGTCTCTGTTGCTCTCTGACGTCTCTGTTGCTCTCTGATGTCTCTGTTGCTCCCTGGCGTCTCTGTTGCTCTCTAGTGTCTCTGTTGCTCTCTAGTGTCTCTGTTGCTCTCTAGTGTCTCTGTTGCTCTCTAGTGTCTCTGTTGCTCTCTAGTGTCTCTGTTGCTCTCTAGTGTCTCTGTTGCTCTCTGACGTCTCTGTTGCTCTCTGATGTCTCTGTTGTTCTCTGACGTCTCTGTTGCTCTCTGACGTCTCTGTTGCTCCCTGGCGTCTCTGTTGCTCTCTGATGTCTCTGTTGCTCCCTGGCGTCTCTGTTGTTCTCTGACGTCTCTGTTGCTCTCTGACGTCTCTGTTGCTCTCTGACGTCTCTGTTGCTCCCTGGCGTCTCTGTTGCTCTCTGATGTCTCTGTTGCTCCCTGGCGTCTCTGTTGTTCTCTGACGTCTCTGTTGCTCCCTGGCGTCTCTGTTGTTCTCTGACGTCTCTGTTGCTCCCTGGCGTCTCTGTTGCTCTCTGATGTCTCTGTTGCTCCCTGGCGTCTCTGTTGTTCTCTGACGTCTCTGTTGCTCTCTGATGTCTCTGTTGCTCCCTGGCGTCTCTGTTGTTCTCTGACGTCTCTGTTGCTCCCTGGCGTCTCTGTTGTTCTCTGACGTCTCTGTTGCTCCCTGGCGTCTCTGTTGCTCTCTGATGTCTCTGTTGCTCCCTGGCGTCTCTGTTGTTCTCTGACGTCTCTGTTGCTCCCTGGCGTCTCTGTTGTTCTCTGACGTCTCTGTTGCTCCCTGGCGTCTCTGTTGTTCTCTGACGTCTCTGTTGGCCACAGACGTCTCTGTTGCCCACAGACGTCCCTGTTGCCCACAGACACCTGCCTGAATAAGGTGCAGTAGCTTGGGCAGCGATCCGTCCTAAGGTAAGTGAGGGAAGGTAGTATTAGTGGCTTACCTTCCTGTAGGCTTCCTAAGTCTTATAGTCCCTGTTCTTGCCCACCTCCCTATCCTCGTCTCTATCCACCCCCTCCCTCCCTCACCCCTCCAAGACACTATCCACCCCCTCCCTCACCCCCTCCAAGACACTATCCACCGCTGCCCATCTCACAGGATTAACTCACTCCCTGACCAAGGAAATCCTGGCGTCTCTTCACTATTTATGGGAGAGTTACTCGGCTTAAACTGTACTGCCTTTCTCACTTGGAGGTATATCTCTGTCTTTTATCTTCCTCTGTCTCTCTCTTATATCTTCCTCTCTGTCTGTCTGTCTGTCTGTCTGTCTGTCTGTCTGTCTGTCTGTCTGTCTGTCTGTCTGTCTGTCTGTCTGTCTGTCTGTCTGTCTGTCTGTCTGTCTCTCTCTCTCTCTCTCTCTCTCTCTCTCTCTCTCTCTCTCTCTCTCTCTCTCTCTCTCTCTCTCTCTCTCTCTCTCTCTCTCTCTCTCTCTCTCTCTCTCTCTCTCTCGCTTTCTATTTTCCCCATTTAACTGATTAGGAAATTTTGGGCTTAAAATTACCCATTTTTCCGGCATTTAGCTCGAGGAATGTTTGTGATGTTTGTAATGCGTGTCACTGCTCTCTGCACCTCTTCCTCCCCCGTCAACTGCTGCTTGGTTCTACAATCTACTTCCCGGCGGAAGTAGATTGTAGACGTAGATTGTAGACGTAGATTGTAGAAGTAGACTATCTCCCAGTATTAGGAGCTTTGCCTCTTCTGTTGTCACTAGTGTTCTATTTGAAATGTCTTGGCCCCTCTGTGTAGCATTCTTTATGTCTAATTATGTCTGTGTTGATTAGCTCGTGTATGGCTGTAATTGGTGGACGTTTTTCACTGTTGCTATATGCTCTGGAGGTCGTGTGTTTTCCACCAGTGTTGTCGTTCAAACCCCGCAGGTGTGTGTGTGTAATTACCTAAGTGTAGTTACAGGATGAGAGCTACGCTCGTGGTGTCCCGTCTTCCTAGCACTCTTTGTCGTATAACGCTTTGAAACTACTGACGGTCTTGGCCTCCACCACCTTCTCACCTAACTTGTTCCAACCGTCTACCACTCTGTTTGCGAAAGTGAATTTTCTGATATTTCTTCGGCATCTGTGTTTAGCAGATGTGTGTGTGTGTGTGTGTGTGTGTGTGTGTGTGTGTGTGTGTGTGTGTGTGTGTGTGTGTGTGTGTGTGTGTGTGTGTGTGTGTGTGTGCTGTGGGTGGCCTCGTAGGTCTCCTCTCCCTCTATTCTGCTGGGACAGATGGAAGGGGGAGGGAGGGGTGGTGGAACAGAGGGAAGGGGAAAGGGGGAAGAGAAACAAAGAGGGGGAGGAAGGAAGGGGGGGGCAATTACCCCCTCCAAACAGTGACCTGGTAACCTGACTCATCAACCTGACTCATCAACCTGACTCATCAACCTGACTCATCAACCTGACTCATCAACCTGACTCATCAACCTGACTCATCAAGGTCAACAGTATTACCTTTTTAAGGGCCAGAATTACCTGCCCACTTAATGAGAAAATTGCTTTTTGTTTTTGTTTAAAATGTCACAAGAAAGTCGAGTTTCCTTGAGACGATTTAAACTTCTTGAAAGACTAGTGCTCACAGTATGAGTATAGGGTGCACAATAAACTACCGCTCACAGGATGAGTATAGGGTGCACAATACACTACCACTCACAGTATGAGTATAGGGTGCACAATACACTACCGCTCACAGTATGAGTATAGGGTGCACAATACACTACCACTCACAGTATGAGTATAGGGTGCACAATAAACTACCGCTCACAGGATGAGTATAGGGTGCACAATAAACTACCACTCACAGTATGAGTATAGGGTGCACAATAAACTACCGCTCACAGGATGAGTATAGGGTGCACAATAAACTACCACTCACAGTATGAGTATAGGGTGCACAATAAACTACCGCTCACAGTATGAGTATAGGGTGCACAATACACTACCACTCACAGTATGAGTATAGGGTGCACAATACACTACCACTCACAGTATGAGTATAGGGTGCACAATAAACTACCGCTCACAGTATGAGTATAGGGTGCACAATACACTACCACTCACAGTATGAGTATAGGGTGCACAATAAACTACCGCTCACAGTATGAGTATAGGGTGCACAATACACTACCACTCACAGTATGAGTATAGGGTGCACAATACACTACCACTCACAGTATGAGTATAGGGTGCACAATAAACTGGAGATGGAGGCACAGGGTGAGGATGCTGTGTCAGGTGTCGGAGCGTGTGGGTGGCGTTGCCATGAATGACTCTCAATGTCACCAATGGCTCTGGTGTGACACAGGCCAATTATAGGCACTCTTGCCGGTGTTGGCCGGGTGTTGGTCGGGTGTGGGCCGGGTGTTGGCTGGGTGTTGGCCGGGTATGGGCCGGGTGTTGGCCGGGTGTTGGCCGGGTGTGGGCCGGGTGTTGGCCGGGTGTTGGCCGGGTGTGGGCCGGGTGTGGGCCGGGTGTTGGCCGGCGGGCCCGCCTCTGCTGGCCCTCACAGCTCTCAGTTGTCAAACCTGGGCTTCATCTCTGTTTGTTAAGCCCAAGTTTTAATGGGGCGCGTCCATCAGGGGTCCAAGCTCGCGAAAACACGAATATTAAGTGTATTTGATGTAGGTGTGTGTGTCTGTGTACTAAGTTGTGCTTGCGGGGGTTGAGCTTCGGCTCTTTGGTCCCGCCTCTCAATTGTTAATCATCTGGTGTACAGGTTCCTGAGCCTACTGGACTCTATCGTATCTACACTTGAAACTGTGTATGGAGTCAGCCTCCACCACATCACTGCCTAATGCATTCCATCTGTTAACTACTCTGACACTGACAAAATTCTTTCTAACGTCTCTGTGGCTCATTTGGGTACTCAGTTTCCACCTGTGTCCCCTTGTTCGTGTTCCACATGCTAAACAGTTTGTCATTGTCCACCATGTCTATTCCTATGAAAATGTTGTAGGTGGTGCATCCATCCAACCTTAACGTAAGGTTGTAAGTAAGGCTCCAGGTGCATTTCACGCAGCCTTTCCTCGTAACTCATGCCTCTTAGTTCTGGGACTAGTCTATTGGCATGCCTCTAAACTTTTTCCAGCTTCGTCTTGTGCTTGACAAGGTACGGGCTCCATGCTGGGGCCGCATTCTCCAGGATTGGTCTTACATATGTGGTGTACAAGGTTATGAATGATTCCTTACACAGGTTCCTGAACGCTGTTCTGATGTTAGCCAACCTCGCATATGCCACAGATGTTATTCTTTTAATGTGGGCTTCAGGAGACAGGTTTGGTGTGATATCAACTCCTAGCTCTTTCTGTCTGTTTCATTAAGTACTTCATCTCCCATTCTGTATCCTGTGTCTGGCCTGTGTGTGTGTGTGTGTGTGTGTGTGTGTGTGTGTGTGTGTGTGTGTGTGTGTGTGTGTGTGTGTGTGTGTGTGTGTGTGTGTGCGTGTGTGTGTGCGTTTTTGCGTGCGGGCTTCGGGTGGACGGGCATGCGTACGTGCGTGCGCGCCTGCATGCCCTTTCTAAAGCATAAAAGACTTGGAAGGTAATCCAGAATGAAGATTAGGCACAAGAAAGCGAGACACAGACACACACAATAAAGCAGAGGAATTGGTGTGGGTAGTAAAGAACAGGGCCTCGTCCTGGACCATTCTCAGTCGACTTGAGAGTGGTCCAGGAGGGACCGAAACGTCGTCGTCCCTTCACCTTCTAGTGTGTGGTCTGGTCAACAGGGCCTCGTCAGCTGGCACCGCCCCGAGGGTAAGACCTCAACACCTTTACTAAAACATTACTAATGGGTGTACAAGGCAGTAAAATTCCGACGAGGCAGGAAGGTCCCCCTTCCAACAAGGGGGTATGGTGTCCCCCCCAATGGCCTGTGACACGTTTTTTCTTTGTCTTACCACGGAAACGTGACGAGGGAACTGCTTGTTAATGCCTGTAAACACGGGGCTCGTATCAGGGCTTCTTTCTCTCTCTCTCTTAGATAAGACATCCGCCTTTCGAGTCATTAATAATATAATCTTTGTCAATTTCCCGTCTGAATCTTGTATGATGTTATCAGGTCGTTTGTTCTATTCCTTCTTTCCTGTAGTATAATCCCCTCCCCCCTCACTTGTCCAATCCCAAATCCTTATCCTGACCCCCTTCCATGGACTGTATATTCTGTATCCTACTTCTTATTTTCTTCAGTATTTCACGTGGGTGCTACCTTAGAACTCTTGAGTATAGGAACAGCCGGACCAACCAGGCTGTAGTGGGTATGTAGGCCTGCGGGCCGCTCCAAGCAACAGCCTGTTGGACCAAGTTATCACACGTTAAGTCTGGCCCCCAGGCCGGACTTGGGGAGAATAACTCTCAGAACCCACTTCAGGTATACTCCAGGTAAAACTACTTCCTGTGTATTAAGTGTAGTGCCTAGTTCCTCTTTCTCGCATTGTTATCATCTGTCACATCCTTCTCTTTCCCTTCTTATTTCTGCTATTATCTCTCCTATTCCTTATTCTGCCCTTCTCCTGCCCCCCTCACACCTGGTGTGGTAGTATGTTAATGAGGAGGAAAGATCCAACTCATTGTTGACACTCAGGACGCACTCACGAGGCTGGTATTGCTTCTGGAGTGCGGGCAACCATCGGGAATGGGTTGACTGACGTGGTGAGTGCGTGGATTGACTCAGGTGGTGTGGCAGGCCATGAGTGTATTGACACCCTCACCAGCTGAGACAACCTCCGCTGCTACTCTCCCCCCCCCTCACTGGTCATGGCCTCGTCCCCTCACCTGTGGCGCCCTGCACAAATCATAGAGAGAGAGAGAGAGAGTGAGAGAGAGAGAGAGAGAGAGAGAGAGAGAGAGAGAGAGAGAGAGAGAGAGAGAGAGAGAGAGAGAGAGAGAGAGAGAGAGAGAGAGAGAGAGAGAGACAGACAGACACAGACAGACAGACAGACAGACAGACAGACAGACAGACAGACAGACAGACAGACAGACAGACAGAGAGAGAGAGAGAGAGAGAGAGAGAGAGAGAGAGAGAGAGAGAGAGAGACAGACAGAGAGAAGGGGTAGGGGGTGGAATGGAGGACGACCAGTGACTCAAAAGTTACCGCAGAGGACTAATATCATAACCAAAACGCTATCACTTATTTTTGATTGTAAGAGCAATACCACTTTTTAAAGATAAGATCCACTGGGATGCGAAGAATTAGAGTGAGAGGCTGTGAATCCACGCACCAGACTTCAAAAGCCACCGAGCTTTTATAAACAGCAGTTGCTTTGCATCTTGCGAAGCATAATAAGACTCCAGCAATTGCAGAAATCTTGATGCAAATATGTACCCTTGATAGTGCCAAACTCGTCCTCGGTGATAGGGCTTCTAACGACCTGATGCAAATCATGCTGTTTAATAATACTGTCCAGTGTCGTGTAGATGAGAAGGTTCACGATTTTAAAGATCAAGAGTTTTGCAAGTTATAATCATCAGAGTACTTTGCTATTCAAGGAGATGAGATCACTGACACGGCAAACCTCTCTCGGCTTCTCTTGTATTGCTAGATACGTTGATGGGGCCAAGTCATCAAAGAGAACTTCCTGATTCATCATCCGATGACGTTGGCAACAGGAGAGAAGCTGATGGAACTAATTTCTGGTTTCTTTGGTGAAAAATGAATACTGTGAAGGATATTATTCAGGCTTGAGATGCCCCCCAGTAATGTTGAGACGTCAATATCAGGGGGCCAGATTCACGAAGCAGCTATCCAAGCACTTACGAATCTGTACTTCTTTTCTCAATCTTTGGCGGCTTTGTTTACAATTATTAAACAGTTAATGAGCTCCGAATCACCAGGAGGCTGTTTATAACAATAACAACAGTTGATTGGCAAGTTTTCATACTTGTAAACTGTTTAATAAATGTAAACAAAGCCGTCAAAGATTGACGAAAGATGTACACGTTATCTTGATGTTATCTTGAGATGATTTCGGGGCTTTTAGTGTCCCCGCGGCCCGGTCCTCGACCAGGCTTCCACCCCCAGGAAGCAGCCCGTGACAGCTGACTAACACCCAGGTACCTAATTTACTGCTAGGTAACAGGGGCATAGGGTGAAAGAAACTCTGCCCATTGTTTCTCTCCGGCGCCTGGGATCGAACCCAGGACCACAGGATCACAAGTCCCGCGTTCTGTCCGCTCGGCCGACCGGCTCCCGAGCACTTAGCACTCACGTTCGTAAGTGCTTGCGTAACTGCTTCGTGAATCAGGCCCCAGGCAGGTGCAGAGATCTTGAAGCATCTTAACTGCCTCATTGTTCTTCAGTATTCATTCGCAGACATGAATATAGTTCACACTATCTTGGTTCTGCTTCCCAGTCACACTCGTGCTGCTTGTCACACTTATTCTTGAGTCTTGTGTGGGATGCTCTGAGATGCTCTCGGACGTAGGTTCGAATCCTCGTCACGGCCCTTGTGGATCTGTTCCTGTGTGTGTGTGGAGTTGGAGTCTCACCTACTTCACTTGGGGCTCGGCTCACTTGTTCACTATTGTACTGAAGACTTGCGTCCTTGCGTCCTTGCGTCCTTGCGTCCTTGTGTCCTTGCGTCCTTGTATCCTTGTGTCCTTGTGTCCTTGCGTCCTTGTGTCCTTGTGTCCTTGTGTCCTTGCGTCCTTGCGTCTTTGCGTCCCCGTGGTTCATCCCACCTGTTCACTGCTTGCCTAATACTGATTACGTACAAGGGAGATTTCACATAGTCGGGGACAGAAAGCCTGTTATGCTTATCGAGGTCTCCCACGGCCAACTACTGACCTTCTACCCAACCACTTGGGCTGGACGGTAGAGCGACGGTCTCACTTCATGCAGGTCGGCGTTCAATCCCCGACCGTCCACAAGTGGTTGGTGCACCATTCCTTTCCCCCGTCCCATCCCAAATCCTTATCCTGACTCCTTCCCAGTGCTATATAGCCGTAATGGCTTGGTGCTTTCCCTTGATAATTCCTTCCTTCCTTCCCCAGGATGTAACCTGAAGCAGTTGCCTAAGTTGACCAGATCACACACTAGAAGGTGAAGGGACGACGACGTTTCGACTTGAGAATGGTTCAGGACGGACCGAAACGTCGTCGTCGTCGTCCCTTCACCTTCTAGTGTGTGGTCTGGTCAACATACTTTAGCCACGTTATTGTGACTCATCGCCTCCACTTGCCTAAGTCCCAATGTTCCTTTTTTAACTGCTAGCTAGCTAGGTGAACAGAGTCATCAGGTGTAAGGTCACTGGGCTGCCGTGGGAATCGCATTGGGAACTTTTCTGTTATAAACTGTGTTTTCCTCTGCTTTCATGCCCCTCCTACCAGCCTTTTTGTACCTGTTGCGGTATATTTGAAGTATGTTGTCGTTCGAATTCTTTGTCGAATTTGGGTTTAAAATTGTGGATGGAGGTGGGTTCCAGGACCTCTTTGAGTGCGTTCCACTTGCTGACCACCTGTACAGGAAACCACATTTTTTCTTCGATTTATTCGACTCATTTTCCTTTCCCCTCAGTATTTTGTATGTTGTGGTCATGTCCCCAGTGTTTCTTGTGTGTGGTTCTAAGATTGTTACCGTAACTTATCCTTGTAGCTTAGTCCTCTTAGCTCTGGCACTCATTTTCTTGCAAACTTTTGCACGTTTTATACATTTTGTGTTTGACGACCCCAGCCTAGCGCTGCATATTCCACTATTGGTCTTACATAGGTTGTATACATTGGCATGGGAGATGAGACCTTAATCATATTTTTAATTGATAATTGATGGTCTAATGTTTATATGGTTCTTATATAGTTTGCTATCTTTTCCTCTGTTGTTATCTCGGTGTTATCATAGAAAATCTTCCACGTGGATTTGTACATTTTAATGATACATTTTCCTGTAAATACTGGAGGTGATAATTTATTTGTTTTCGTTGTTTTTTAATACATTAGTCGCAATATTTGCACTACTGTATTTTGTGAAGATATAAATACACATTTCTTCGGCGCTAAATTTTTTCTCTGAATTTCTTTCCCAGTTTTTTTCCTCGTACTTTTTCTTGGACTTTCCTAGAAGTCCTTCCCTCCTCCTTAGCCCCTCCCCCCCTCCCTCTCCGGGTGAGTGTTGGTGGCACTATTGAGGGGTTGCTAACGACGCCCTTCTGGAGTGGCACTTGGAGAGGTGCTAATGAAGGTACCTGGTCACCCTTGACCTAGAGAGAGAGAGAGAGAGAGAGAGAGAGAGAGAGAGAGAGAGAGAGAGGGGCCCCCACCTCCTCGTCTACGTGTGTGTGTTTGGTTCAGTGTTCTGTTTGTAAACACACTTGGCTTTGTCTCTGTGCTCGTCTGAGGTGTGTGTGTGTGTGTGTGTGTGTGTGTGTGTGTGTGTGTGTGTGTGTGTGTGTTGTGTGTGTGTGTGTGTGTGTGTGTGTGTGTGTGTGTGTGTGTGTGTGTGTGTGTGTGTGTGTGTGTGTGTGTGTGTGTGTGTGGTATCTACTGGACTTGGCTAAATCTTGTAACACCCCCCCCCCCATCCCCCCCTAATCCCTTGGGTACTCCATATTTTGTGAGTCCATAGGTGTTGACCCTGTGGATCTTTGAACTCTGACACTGCAAAGTGTAGCTGTCTGTGTACATCTAGACATAGAGTGTAGCTTCCTGTATACACCTAGAGTGTAGCTGTCTGAATACACCTGGAGTGTACTTCCTTGTGTACAAGTAGACCTAGAATGCAGCTGCCCGCGTACACCTTAAGTGTACCTTTCTGTGTACACCTGGAGTGTAGCTGCCTGTGTACATGAAAATCGGTACAGGTGTATTTGTTGATTCGTAGCTGTGAATATTCTCACCTGCGACAGAGGCTTACCTGGACATCTTAAGTAAGCTAGATCAGCTGTTGGATCAGCTGTTGGATCAGCTGTTGAATCAGCTGTTGGATCAGCTGACGTATGAGACTCGCATTACTTCACATAATGAGAACATTGTGAAATACATGAACATATGACCCAAGTCTCATGACTATTTCTGAAGTCGCCGTGACATGAATACGTAGGGAATTACTTCAGCCGAGTGGTATGAGGTTCCCAGGTACGAGAGAGAGAGAGAGACGGACACAGTTTCTCTCTCAGCAATGCAGATAGTTAAAAATAACAACTAACAACCACTTGTAAGTTAAATTATCCCTGTAATGAGTCTGGGATGTATCTCCCATGGGGGGCTATTGTTTATCTACATCTCCAGCTGTTATTAATACTCATTTTGTGAAAGAAATATTTGCAAAGGTTTCTCTTGCAGTGTGAGTGAGTATTCTCTCTCTCAGACACTCGCGGGAGCAATGAATTTGTCTTTATTCGTTGTGTAGAGTGATTTACACACCTGACTTACAGGTGTGCATTGCAGTGAACTCAGACGGGAACTCTACGCCGTCGAGGGGGTCATAGTTCACATATACTAGAGTGCACGTTCTAAAATCCTTATAGTAGGCCTTAGGTCTGGGGAGGGGGGGGGGGCATCTAGCACACATTACCAGTACACTAACGACAGTACCACCGTAGTACTTGGTTAATTACAATGCGTTCAGCAGTGTTGCTAGAGAAGCCAGGCGTCAAGGAGACAGTCATTTTGAATGCTGTTGACAGCGGTTTCCGGCGCCAAAAAAGACGAAGGGACACCTGGTTCCAAAAACCATGACGTATTCATGACGTCATATGTCTATAGCCATGTATTGGTCAACATGATAGGGGGGGAGGCACCAGGGCCTGGCTCTCATTGGCTGGTTCCTTGACCTGACTGCTGAAGCCTAAGGAACTCTAGTGTCGTCATGTATTCTATCTCCGGAGTTTGCTCTAATCAAGGGTCATAACTGGCCGGCTTGTCACACTGTTCAAGAGAGAACTCGACAAACACCTCCAAAGAATACCTGATCAACCAGGCTGTGATTCAGACGTCAGCCGCGTCCAATAGCCTATTTGACCAGCCAAGAGGCCTAGTCGGAGACAGGGCCGCGGTGTCTTTGATCCCTGAAACCCTCCACAAAGTAGACACGATGTAGGTAAGGTTGTCAGATGTGAGTTGATATGACTCGTCGACCAACTAGTCATTGCTAGTACGCAATAATCCGTAACATGAAGGTAGTCCACTGTATTTATTTCAATATAACTAGAGTTCACTAAGAACTGTTACTACGACTTATTGGATTTAAGGTGTTGATGTGAGTATCGTTGTTGTTGTTATAGATTCAGCTACTCGGAGCAAGTTCCAAGTAGCACGGGCTATGGTGAGCCCGTAACTTACCTGGCACAGGAGCGGGGCAAGTAGCACGGGCTATGGTGAGCCCGTAGTGGACGGGAGATGTCTCCCGTGGTGAGTAACGGAAGAATCATTTCAAGTGTGTTTAATAATCCCATAATATTACAGCCATCTGTGTACTGAAGCAACGGGAAGAGTGACCAGTGAACACAACAGAGTGAGAGAAGTGGTCCTGTATAGTTTTCAGTGTAATTTTGCTCTTAACTGCTGTGAGGTGTAGAAACTAGGCCGTCATGTACTGAGTGAGCTGCCTGTGTGTGTACACCTGCCAGTGACAGGTGTACGCTGTACACCTGTCAGTCACCACATGTGTTGTCAACCACACTCAGTCAATTGTGTGTGTGACTGCCACCTGCATCGTGTAATTCTTGCATAAATAACATATGCAATCGTTGTGAGAGCTTCCAGCACCACACCCAAGGGATTTCAACATGCAATAGTGTTGAGAGAGAACTGCTATTACTATTGTGTTTGAGGCTACTGCCGAGTTATGAATGAGTCCAGCTGTACAGCTCATCTTCCGAGCTGTGTGATTGGCTATTGGTGTGTAGGACCAGCCTATTGCAAGTACAATCTCTTCATTATTTGTTGAATTGTGTTTCTGAACACCGATCAAAGTGATCAGCAATAACTTCTCACCGTCACAACACCTGCAACAGGTGATTGGGTCGAGATACAAGAGACTGGAGATATTCATGACCTGAGGATTACCGCTCCTGTGCCAGGTAAGCTTCGGGGTCACCATAGCCCGTGCTACTTGGAACTTATTCCGAGTAGCTGAGTCTATAACAACAACAACAACACCCTGAGGATCCCCACTGAAGCTTCCTGTCTAGCCTTTTTTTTTTTTTTTTTTTTTTTTTTTTAGTGACTGACTTCGACTGGACTTCGAAGTGTCGATGGATACCACGAAGAGGAGGAGGAGGAATAACAAATAATAATAACAAGAGAAGTAAACGAGGAGGGAAGCTAGAAGCCAACTTTCCCTTGGAAGGTGTTGGGGGGGCTCTTGGAGGTCACCCCCTCCCAACCCCCCCCCTCGCACCCCCACCAGCAGGAAAACGTATTTTTAGAGCGTTGTAAACGCCAGCTCTCAGATGTTGTTGACCCGAGGGTGAGGAGGGGGGGGGGGGTTGTTTTGTGTGTTGTAGTAATTGTCCCCCCCCCCTCCCCCCCCCCCCCCTTGAAGTGCTGGAGAGGGGGTGTCACCCCCCTACCCACTACGCTCACCCCTCCCCCCTTTTTTCGAGCTCTCCAAACCCCACCATTCTTAGGAAACAATACCCTATCCACCGATGTCCGGTCCTTCTTGACCCTATATGACCTCGGGTACTGTCCCTCCGTGACCCCTAGGAGTACTCAGGAGTACCCTGGAACTCACTACTGGGGACTCACCGGGGGAGATGGAGGGTTAGGTAGGTGAACGGAGTCACCAGGTGAACCCCCTGTTACGGGCGCCACCAGGACCTCTACCACCAGGGGTTCTTCACCCTGTAGGGGAGTTTCAGCTCTTGGGTCCTGCCTGGCGAGCTTCAGTCGACTGGGGTGCACGTATATGTTCCATGGCCTCCTCCTCTTCACTACCTGGTTCATTCGAAGTCTTTGTTATTTGACCTCATGCAGACGAGGAGTCACAATAACCTGGTTGAAGTATGTTGACCAATCCACACACACTAGAAAGTGAAGGGACGACGACGTTTCGGTCCGTCCTAGACCATTCTCAAGTCTACAGTCGACTTGAGAATGGTCCAGGACGGACCGAAACGTCGTCGTCCCTTCATTTTCTAGTGTGTGGATTGGTCAACATTTGACCTCATTTCTTGTGGAAATGATTTTCTACCTCGTCCTTATCCTTTCAGTATTTTACACGTTGCGATCATGTCTCTTGTGGTGTGCCCCATGCAATAGTGTGAGACTGAGCTCCGATAACCTATCATTGTTCATAATTGCTTTTGTTTCTGGCAGCAGTCATGATGAACCGAATAATGAACCTATAATGAAAATAAACGATAAAATTATGTGTTTTACATATGGTGTGAAGAAGGGTATGATTCCATATTGTTCATATCGGTACAGGGTTTGGATCCTACGGGTTCGTAGGCCTATGTTAGCCAGTTTAATTTGGGGAAGTTAGTGTAGGTTTAAATTGTTTAAATTTTGGCCCCGAGGGGTGAGTTTATTGGGCAGCGCCACTCATCCTGTGAGTGGACACACCGCCATAGTGACAGTATTGGGCAGCGTCACTCATCCTGTGATTGGACACACCACCATAGTGACAGTATTGGGCAGCGCCACTCATCCTGTGAGTGGACACACCGCCATAGTGACAGTATTGGGCAGCGCCATTCATCCTGTGAGTGAACACACCGCCATAGTGACAGTATTGGGCAGCGCCACTCATCCTGTGAGTGGACACACCGCCATAGTGACAGTATTGGGCAGCGCCATTCATCCTGTGAGTGGACACACCGCCATAGTGACAGTATTGGGCAGCGCCACTCATCTTGTGAGTGAACACACCGCCATAGTGACAGTATTGGGCAGCGCCATTCATCCTGTGAGTGGACACACCGCCATAGTGACAGTATTGGGCAGCGTCACTCATCCTGTGAGTGGACACACCGCCATAGTGACAGTATTGGGCAGCGCCATTCATCCTGTGAGTGGACACACCGCCATAGTGACAGTATTGGGCAGCGCCATTCATCCTGTGAGTGGACACACCGCCATAGTGACAGTATTGGGCAGCGCCACTCATCCTGTGAGTGGACACACCGCCATAGTAACAGTATTGGGCAGCGCCACTCATCCTGTGAGTGGACACACCGCCATAGTAACAGTATTGGGCAGCGCCACTCATCCTGTGAGTGGACACACCGCCATAGTGACAGTATTGGGCAGCGCCACTCATCCTGTGAGTGGACACACCGCCATAGTGACAGTATTGGGCAGCGCCACTCATCCTGTGAGTGGACACACCGCCATAGTGACAGTATTGGGCAGCGCCACTCATCCTGTGAGTGGACACACCGCCATAGTGACAGTATTGGGCAGCGCCACTCATCCTGTGAGTGGACACACCGCCATAGTGACAGTATTGGGCAGCGCCACTCATCCTGTGAGTGGACACACCGCCATAGTGACAGTATTGGGCAGCGCCACTCATCCTGTGAGTGGACACACCGCCATAGTGACAGTATTGGGCAGCGCCACTCATCCTGTGAGTGGACACACCGCCATAGTGACAGTATTGGGCAGCGCCACTCATCCTGTGAGTGGACACACCGCCATAGTGACAGTATTGGGCAGCGCCACTCATCCTGTGAGTGGACACACCGCCATAGTGACAGTATTGGGCAGCGCCACTCATCCTGTGAGTGGACACACCGCCATAGTGACAGTATTGGGCAGCGTCACCCATCCTGTGAGTGGACACACCGCCATAGTGACAGTATTGGGCAGCGTCACTCATCCTGTGAGTGGACACACCGCCATAGTGACAGTATTGGGCAGCGTCACCCATCTTGTGAGTGGACACACCGCCATAGTGACAGTATTGGGCAGCGTCACCCATCCTGTGAGTGGACACACCGCCATAGTGACAGTATTGGGCAGCGTCACTCATCCTGTGAGTGGACACACCGCCATAGTGACAGTATTGGGCAGCGCCACTCATCCTGTGAGTGGACACACCGCCATAGTGACAGTATTGGGCAGCGCCACTCATCCTGTGAGTGGACACACCGCCATAGTGACAGTATTGGGCAGCGCCACTCATCCTGTGAGTGGACACACCGCCATAGTGACAGTATTGGGCAGCGCCACTCATCCTGTGAGTGGACACACCGCCATAGTGACAGTATTGGGCAGCGCCACTCATCCTGTGAGTGGACACACCACCATAGTGACAGTATTGGGCAGCGCCACTCATCCTGTGAGTGGACACACCACCATAGTGACAGTATTGGGCAGCGCCACTCATCCTGTGAGTGGACACACCGCCATAGTGACAGTATTGGGCAGCGCCACTCATCCTGTGAGTGGACACACCGCCATAGTGACAGTATTGGGCAGCGCCACTCATCCTGTGAGTGGACACATCGCCATAGTGACAGTATTGGGCAGCGCCACTCATCCTGTGAGTGGACACATCGCCATAGTGACAGTATTGGGCAGCGCCACTCATCCTGTGAGTGGACACATCGCCATAGCAGCATGTACAACACTCCACAATAGGAAGAAAACCCGCTGGGTTGTTCATCCTGTCACTTGTACCCAGACACAGCTGGGACATTGTGATGTGGCCAATGGATCCTCCCCTTTATCCCTCCTGTAACTGCCTCCATTTTTATTTTGTAGAGCTTTGTTGATCGTTCTTCCTCTACCCACTCCCATCATGTTGCATTTTTTAGAATTGAGCTCTATTAGCCACTTGTTTCCCTGCAGAAGTCTGCAATCATACTCAGTCTTAACCTATTTTTATTCGATTTTTATTCGCGAGTAGATCATTCACGTAGATTAAGAAGAGCAGCTCTACAAGACCCAGTTCTACAAGACTCTGCTCTACAAGACCCAACTCAATGAGGCTCTGCTCTACGAGGCTCTGTTTGCTACTTCTCACAACTATATCACTTTAACTTTTTGTCTTTCACTATCACTCTGTTTCCTGTCTGTTAGTTACTCCATCTTATCTGTGTGTGTGTGTGTGTGTGTGTGTGTGTGTGTGTGTGTGTGTGTGTGTGTGTGTGTGTGTGTGTGTGTGTGTGTGTGTGTACTCACCTAGTTGTGTTTGCGGGGGTTGAGCTCTGGCTCTTTGGTCCCGCCTCCTGTGTGTGTGTGTGTCTGTGTGTGTGTGTGTGTGTGTATGTGTGTGTGTGTGTGTGTGTGTGTGTGTGTGTGTGTGTGTGTGTGTGTGTGTGTGTGTGTGTGTGTGTGTGTGTGTGTGTGTGTGACAATGATGACGGTAGTTGTAACAAGCGGTGATGGTAGTAACAATGTTATTTACAATGATGATGCTGTAGTTGACAATGCTGTTATTAATCCATGGTGGTGGTGGTGGTGGTGGTGGTGGTAGTGGTAGTGTGGGTACTAACACCATCTTCTCTCTCTCCTTCTCGCCCTACAGGTCATCCCAGGGACGCCCAATCGTCCTCGCGCACATAGGCTGGTATGATGACATTCGTTTATCTATATATGCATCATATTTATCCCCCCCCCCTCAAAGAGCTTCCTGATTGACGGGAAAGTGTGCAATTGCATGACCTTGTAAGCGCCCCCCCCCTACCTCTCCATCTTAACAGTGTGGAGAAGAAATGCAGAACATCTTCCCGTATGATACCTAGCAGTAAATAGGTACCTGGGAGTTAGTCAGCTGTCACGGGCTGCTTCCTGGGGGTGGAGGCCTGGTCGAGGACCGGGCCGCGGGGACACTAAAGCCCCGAAATCATCTCAAGATAACCTCAAGATGATGTTCTCCACACACTAAGATGTTCAGACATCTTGGGAACTCCTCTCAAGAACTTGCATCGTGTATGGCTTTCTCTTGCCTCTAGTGAACACTAAACAATGTCTGAGTCGCTGTGCCTACTAGTTAGGCCTAGGTGTATGGCTTTCTCTTGCCTCTAGTGAACACTAAACAATGCCTGAGACGCTGTGCCTACTAGTTAGGCCTAGGTGTATGGCTTTCTCTTGCCTCTAGTGAACACTAAACAATGTCTGAGTCGCTGTGCCTACTAGTTAGGCCTAGGTGTATGGCTTTCTCTTGCCTCTAGTGAACACTAAACAATGCCTGAGACGCTGTGCCTACTAGTTAGGCCTAGGTGTATGGCTTTCTCTTGCCTCTAGTGAACACTAAACAATGCCTGAGACGCTGTGCCTACTAGTTAGGCCTAGGTGTATGGCTTTCTCTTGCCTCTAGTGAACACTAAACAATGTCTGAGTCGCTGTGCCTACTAGTTAGGCCTAGGTGTATGGCTTTCTCTTGCCTCTAGTGAACACTAAACAATGCCTGAGACGCTGTGCCTACTAGTTAGGCCTATCTTGAGGTTATCTTGAGATGATTTCGGGGCTTTAGTGTCCCCGCGGCCCGGTCCTCGACCAGGCCTCCACCCCCAGGAAGCAGCCCGTGACAGCTGACTAACTCCCAGGTACCTATTTACTGCTAGGTAACAGGGGCATTCAGGGTGAAAGAAACTTTGCCCATTTGTTTCTGCCTCGTGCGGGAATCGAACCCGCGCCACAGAATTACGAGTCCTGCGCGCTATCCACCAGGCTACCAGGCCCCCTAGTACTAGCTGTATCTAGCAATCTAACATTATGTTTGTAACTTATATTTTGAATGTGTGTCTAATTTTTTTAACCAGAATAAACATTATTGCATGACTAGTTGGTTGTTAAACTGCATGAGCATTGGACAGGATTTAAACAATGCACTTACGGAACCTGTACATCTTTCAACACTCTAATGATGGGGGGGGGGGGGTTTGTTTACATATATAGTGAACGAGCTTCGACACTTCACAACACGAGGTTATTGTTGTTGTTGTAAACAGCCTCGTAGTGCTTCGGTGCTCATAAGCTGTTTAGCAAATGTAAACAGTAGCTGTCTTGATTGAGGAAGGATGTACAGGTTTCGTAAATGGTTGCTTAATAAGTGCTTGATGAAATCATGGGCAGCAATCTGTTGCCGCATATTGACTGCATGCAATTTTTTTTTTTTTGCTTGTTGAATGCTATATCGACCAGGCTCCCGCCCTCCCACGACCAGTCTCTACTACCACGACCAGACTCTACTCCACGACCAGACTCACCTCCCACGACCAGATTCCCCTCCCACGACCAGACTCTCCTCCCACGACCAGATTCCCCTCCCACGACCAGATTCCCCTCCCACGACCAGACTCTCCTCCCACGACCAGTCTCTACTACCACGACCAGACTCTCCTCCCACGACCAGACTCCCCTCCCACGACCAGATTCTCCTCCCACGACCAGACTCTCCTCCCACGACCAGACTCACCTCCCACGACCAGACTCCCCTCCCAGCGACACATTTGCGCTACTTTCCATGTTTGTGTGAGTGAGAGATGAGTGTCGGGGTGTGTATGTGTGAGGTGAAGACGGTGCCATCACCAGGAGATGAGTCGTACGGTGAGTACAGTATTGTGTTGCTACTGTGTTCGCCCAAGTGTCACGGTGATGGGTTGTGTTGATGTTGTGGTGTGTTAGTGTTGTGTTGTTGATGTTGTGGTGTGTTAGTGTTGTGTTGTTGATGTTGTGGTGTGTTAGTGTTGTGTTGTTGATGTTGTGGTGTGTTAGTGTTGTGTTGTTGATGTTGTGGTGTGTTGCGTGGCCGAGTGCTATATCGCTGGCATCAACTTGGCATCAAATAACCAAACTTCTGTGCATGATTTGACACCTGAGAGAGAGAGAGAGTCTCCCCCACCAACATATAAACTGACATATTACTCATGGAACTACATAATTACTCATGGAACTACATAATTACTCATGGAACTACATAATTACTCATGGAACTACATAATTACTCATGGAACTACATAATTACTCATGGAACTACATAATTACTCATGGAACTACATAATCACGATAACACGCTGCTGAACAGGCTTCGTGACCTTCTCCATATATAAAGCAAGACGGGGCTCAAGACCAAAGAGGTCACGAAGCGAGTAAAAGGAGGTGTTGAGTCACCATTGAGCGCCAGACGGCGGTAGAGGCCACCTTGAGTCCCGTATATACCTCCGGGGCAACCAGACGACGAATATTTGCGGGGCTATTCATGCCCGTGCCACCTCCAGGTGGGCTTAATCTTAATCAATCAATCAACGAGGCCCGGTGAGGTTCCCCGAGGTGAGGATCCCCGCCTCTTGTAGTGCTCACCTGTTTGGCACTTTAGCAGGGACCAGTAGAAGGACAGGTGATGGATTGAGCACCGTGAGAGCTCCATAGAGCACCATGAACGCTCCATAGAGCACGGTTCCCAGGGTAAACACTTACCAATCCAAGTCGTACCAACCGGTTCTGGTGGCACTGAACCCTCTAGTGGAACCTGAGTCACGTGACACCTGCTCCTGTGTACATCTCCCTCCTCTATACCCGCTACCCGCGTGGGAGGCCATTCCCGTTACCCGCGCGGGCGGCCATACCCGCTTCCCGCGCGGGCGGCCATTCCCGTTGCCCACAATCTACTGACCGTTACCTAACTGTCCAACAGTGCTTACCTAATCGTGACCTCGCGTCAAGGGAAGACAGAAGGGTTAGGGGAGACATGATTACCACGTACAAGTTCCTCCGGAGAATTGACAGCGCAGACAAGGACAGATTAATCGGCATGGGTGGAACACGAACAAAGGGAAACACAGGTGGAAACTGAGTGTCCAAATGAGCCATAAAGACATTAGAAATAATTTTGTCAGTGTCAGGGTAGTTAACAAATGGAATGCATTAGGCAGTGATGTGGTGGAGGCTGACTCCATACACAGTTTCATATGTAGATATGATAGAGCCCAATAGGCTCAGGAACCTGTACACCTGTTGATTAACAGTTGGGACGCGGAACCAGAGAGCCGAAGCCCAACCCCCGTAAGCACAATTAGGTGAATACAATCACGTTAGTACACACAACATGTATAGAAAGAGAGAGAAGAATGTCGCGTCACACATTGTCCAATAATGGAGTGAAGAGGACAGTAAGAAACCTTTGCAACACCTGTAATACCTGCAACACCTCCGACACCTGCAACACCTGCAACACCTCCGACACCTGCAACACCTCCGACACCTGCAACACCTGCAACACCTCCGACACCTGCAACACCTCCGACACCTGCAACACCTCCGACACCTGCAACACCTGCAACACCTCCGACACCTGCAACACCTGCAACACCTCCGACACCTGCAACACCTGAAACACCTCCGACACCTGCAACACCTCCGACACCTGCAACACCTCCGACACCTGCAACACCTGCAACACCTCCGACACCTGCAACACCTGCAACACCTCCGACACCTGCAACACCTGAAACACCTCCGACACCTGCAACACCTGCAACACCTCCGACACCTGCAACACCTGAAACACCTCCGACACCTGCAACACCTGAAACACCTCCGACACCTGCAACACCTGAAACACCTCCGACACCTGCAACACCTGCAACACCTCCGACACCTGCAACACCTGAAACACCTCCGACACCTGCAACACCTGAAACACCTCCGACACCTGCAACACCTGCAACACCTCCGACACCTGCAACACCTGAAACACCTCCGACACCTGCAACACCTGAAACACCTCCGACACCTGCAACACCTGCAACACCTCCGACACCTGCAACACCTGAAACACCTCCGACACCTGCAACACCTGCAACACCTCCGACACCTGCAACACCTGAAACACCTCCGACACCTGCAACACCTGCAACACCTCCGACACCTGCAACACCTGCAACACCTCCGACACCTGCAACACCTGAAACACCTCCGACACCTGCAACACCTGAAACACCTCCGACACCTGCAACACCTGAAACACCTCCGACACCTGCAACACCTCCGACACCTGCAACACCTGCAACACCTCCGACACCTGCAACACCTGAAACACCTCCGACACCTGCAACACCTGAAACACCTCCGACACCTGCAACACCTGAAACACCTCCGACACCTGCAACACCTGAAACACCTCCGACACCTGCAACACCTGAAACACCTCCGACACCTGCAACACCTCCGACACCTGCAACACCTGCAACACCTCCGACACCTGCAACACCTGAAACACCTCCGACACCTGCAACACCTGAAACACCTCCGACACCTGCAACACCTCCGACACCTGCAACACCTGCAACACCTCCGACACCTGCAACACCTGAAACACCTCCGACACCTGCAACACCTGAAACACCTCCGACACCTGCAACACCTGAAACACCTCCGACACCTGCAACACCTGAAACACCTCCGACACCTGCAACACCTCCGACACCTGCAACACCTGCAACACCTCCGACACCTGCAACACCTGAAACACCTCCGACACCTGCAACACCTGAAACACCTCCGACACCTGCAACACCTGAAACACCTCCGACACCTGCAACACCTGAAACACCTCCGACACCTGCAACACCTGAAACACCTCCGACACCTGCAACATCAACACGGGTTGCAAACAGTAAGTTCTGTCTTACATAACTCCTGCAGGCTAACAAGAGCCTGGTAGAAATCACTCACAAAACACAAAAGATTTAATATTACCGGACTGCAAACATGCTCTTGTGAAACACTTTCCGAGCGAAGCCGGATACAGGAAATACAGCTACAAGCCGGATGAGGTGGTTGGTAGTGTGTGTGGGGGTGGGGGGGGGGGGGGGACTTACAGTTACATCAGCAGATAATGAAGTACCTAAAAGATACAAGTTTTTTTTTACGGGATCACTATAGCCCGTGCTACACAGACACTTCGTTCTGAGTAGCTAAATCTAAACCAACAACAAACGGTAGAAGGCGACGAGCCACGGGTAAGAGCAGAGAGGAAGACGGACGAGCAAGCCAGAGAAAAGCTCGCATAGAAGACTTCTCACTGCGTTCCAAAGGTGGAAATCACGAAGCTATGTAAGGTGACCCCAAGATAAAAATGCGCGGGAGATAAACCTTAACGCCCCCCGAGGAAAAGAAAACAAAAGAGAACGACAACGAGAGAAAGAGAGCGAGTGAACAGGAGAATAAGAAAGTAGTGAATATATAAAGTATTAATTGATTCAAGCGATTTACCGACATCTGGGAAAATATGTGAATCTCTGCTCGCTCAACCAACTAGGACCTCCCCCTCGTACGCCCTAGAAGAGCAATAGAACGAGGCTGTTAAGCGCACCACAGACGGTGGTTAGTTGCGTGCGTGATGAGCGTGGGTGTGTGGGGGGGGGGCAGGGAAGGTCATGGGTGATGATTCTAAATTGTCATTATTATGTGAAACTTGGAATGATGAGTATTTTTTGTACATGTTCACCTCACTGTTTCTTGGGTGGCTCTATTTGTAATTCAAATTAACTCTTTGTAACTCTCTCTGTCTCTCTGTCTGTGTCTGTCTCTGTCTCTCTCTCTCTCTCTCTCTCTCTCTCTCTCTCTCTCTCTCTCTCTCTCTCTCTCTCTCTCTCTCTCTCTCCCCCCCCCTCCTCTCCCTCTCCCTCCCTCCCTGCACCCTCCCATCCCCCGGACGTGTAGCTACGCCCTGAGCGCCTCCTGTGACTACAGGGCGCCGGCCGGCATGTGGGACCCTGGGAACAATGTGAAGGGGTGTAACGGGCCGCCCTCAGGCAGCCATGTGCGTGATATCCACTTTTGCGGGTGAGCGTAACTTGGGGCCTTCTTGCTCCTAAGTACACATTTCGAGGACGTCTGTCGTCACTTCTGCTTCTCTGTGTGCTTTGGAAAGCGATTATTTTCTTTTATCTTCACTTTCTCTCTTTCTCTTTCTCTCATTTCCCCGCGTATATTTACATTTTAAGTGTAAGCGATTACTGGGATATGCGCCCTTGTTCTTATTGTCATCTTGCAAAGGTAGCATTTTATCGTCCATTTTTGCTCCTGTTTATTTTGGAAGCGGAAGTTTCCCCTCTAAAACTTGTTCTCTCGTATATCGTTTTCTCTCAAGAGTCCTAGTAAAGAAAACGGGTAAGTTTCCCGTATTGTAGTGGTAACTAAAATATTCAGCTGGTCGTTATTGTTCGGTGAACGGTAACTTTCAGCCATTATTTCCGGAACAGAATGTATGATGAATGCATTGTATGATGAATGTATGAGTTCCAGCACAAGGGCCAGAATCAGGGTGTAGTTAGTTATGAGTTAACTCACTCGCGGACTTTGGAATAGTTATCAAATTGAAGGAGATTAGAAGGAGTTTCCGATACGGTTTAGGGTTTAAGACTTATCAAGTATCAAGTGAACCCCATCAAGCGAGAGGGTTAGTAAGGCCAGTCAATAGTTTACAACCCAACCAGCAAGTATACTTAGCTTCTGAACATAGTAAAGGGCTCAAGTAAACTTACAATGTATATATACAATGTATATATACCAATGTATATATATATATATATATACAATGTATATATACCGAGAAGCGTGAACACCTCTCAGTGTCACCATCACTTCTAGTATCTTTTTCCTCATTTAGCTGGACTATATATGAACCTTTATAAACATATGAGAATATTTATTTTTCATGAAAATATGTTTTTTTCCCGAAACTTATCATAAATAATCATATATTTAATTGAAAATTATATTGCATGCTACTAAAAGCTAACTAAGAAATGCCTATAATATGAGTACACATTATGGAAATTGGCACAGAAATAATGAAATAAGGTTCATAAAACTTACGAAATGTGTACTGGCACCTTTTCCTGATTTCTTGAGTTGGGGATCTTATCAAAAAATTAGTTTTCTACGATTCAACCAAAGCAGTGCATTATAGAAAACGGAATAATTGCAAGGTAAACTGACGTAGTTATTCAGCCGAAGCAATGTGATTGAACAAGATAATTAAATTGTAATACATCAAATACATCAAGGCTTAGGAGACCTTGGACATAGGTCTCCTAAGATAAGGCCTTAGAAGATAAGGACATAGACCTCACTCCCCTGTAGTCACAAGGGAATGAGGTCCACCACCAGTACTTTTAACGCCCCTACCAATACCACCACCACCAGTACTTTTAACGCCCCTACCAATACCACCACCACCAGTACTTTTAACGCCCCTACCAATACCACCACCACCAGTACTTTTAACGCCCCTACCAATACCTCCACCAGCAGTGACAGACGTACTTGTAATCACTGTTCTGAGAGCTGTTTATGAAGGCCCTTAAGTGTTCAATAACAATGGTAATGAACAATGGGGGAACGTTGAACATTAAGATGGGGTTGAGTGGAGGAGAACACCTTGAGTGTGAACACAGCCCTGAGTGCTGCTACCTCCGGCCTGGCTTCCTTGTGGCCGTTCTTCTTTCTTTTCTTCCTTCCTACCTTCCTTCCTACCTTCCTTTTCCTTACTTCCTTTCTTTCTTTCTTTCTTTCTTTCTTTCTTTCTTTCTTTCTTTCTTTCTTTCTTTCTTTCTTTCTTTCTTTCTTTCTTTCTTTCTTTCTTTCTTTCTTTCTTTCTTTCTTTCTTCCTCCCTCCCTCCCTCCCTCCCTCCCTTCCTTCCTTCCTTCCTTCCTTCCTTCCTTCCTTCCATCAAGCAGGTGTCTGCTGCGCCCGCTTCCCTACGCTTGTATCTATAGTTACCTGCTACACAATTTGGGGGGTGTATCTAAGTGTATCAAAATGTATGTTTATCTACACATTTAGGTACACGTGTAGCTGGCCTAGAATACATGAAAGAGGGAGTACAGAGTGTGTCAAAAAGCTAGCTACGTGATGCTAAACATTCCTCCATCATACAGGGTGGTCAGTCAAAGCTTTTCCATCTATGTGAGTAACTTATAAAGTATTTCATAAAGGGGGGGGTCAGTAAATATGGGAAGGGGAGGGGGGGTTCTGTGAATACGGTTAGGAGTTGCGTGAATATAAGAAGGGGTCTCTAGGTCCTGTGAATATAAGAAGGGGTTTCTAGGTCCTGTGAATATAAGAAGGGGTCTCTAGGTCCTGTGAATAAGAGAAGGGGGTGCTGTAAATATGAGAAGTCCTATGAATTCGAGAAGGGGAGGCCCTGTGAATACAAGAAAAGGGGTCCTGTGAATAACAGAAGCGGGATCCTGTAAATACGAAAAAGGGGGTCCTGTGAATACAAGACGGGGGGGGGGGGTCCTGTGAATAAGAAAAAAGGGGGGTTCTGTGAATAGTGTTTGGAGGTGCAAGTGGCCTTTCTCCTGAAGGTTGGTGTGAAGCCTCCATATCCATGTTTACCTGAAGCAGGAGGAGCAGGCAGGTGTTGCCTCAGGTGTGGGGGACCACGCCCCCCCTGGGTAGTGTGAGGGACCACGCCCCCCCTGGGTAGTGTGAGGGACCACGCCCCCCCCCCCCCTGGGTAGTGTGAGGGGACCACGCCCCCCTGGGTAGTGTGAGGGGACCACGCCCCCCTGGGTAGTGTGAACACCCTCGCCACTGGCCTTGGACAGACTCCACTGGACGTTGTAATACACCTGCTGATGTTTAGGCAATTTGTGATCAAGGTGTCTATTGTTACACGTGTCTGGCCTTGGTCTTGTTGAGTGGCGTCACTCTGGTCACTTCCCGTTGTCACTCACTCTTCCCCAGGTGTACCCCCAGACCAAACACCCAGGTGTACCCCAGACCTGTCCACCAGGCTGTTGTTTCGAGCAGCCCGCATGCTCGTAGATCCACTACAGCCTGCTGGTCTGACATTTCTTGCAATAACATATCTTATTCTTTTCTTGAAGAACACCACTTTTGTTCCGGCGATATTTCGAACGCTTGCTGGGAAGGTATTGAACAGCCGGGATGTTCATGAAGTGTTCTAATTGGTGGTAGAACACTGTCTGCCTAGTGAATCAGGCAGTGAGTCAGTCATTCACACTCACTTATTCAGAATCATTCGGATTCATTCTCAAAGCCTACTCACTTCCTGAAGAAGCAGTCATTAGCAGCCAATCAATTAAGCCGTCGGGTTAACAAGTCAATCACACACTCGATCAATCAACCAGTCGGTCGAAGCAGTGAGTCAATGAGTAAATCCGCCGGGGAAAGATGATCGAGCTAGTAGTCATTCACAGTGATTATAATCAATTTGTCAAAGACTGATTGATCACTTTGCTGTTCCAATCAGTTCATCCCTGCCTATGAACTCCCCATCCCACACACTTGTCATAGCTACAGTGATCTGTGTGTGTGTGTGTGTACTCACCTAGTTGTACTCACCTAGTTGTGCTTGCGGGGGTTGAGCTCTGGCTCTTTGGTCCCGCCTCTCAACCGTCAATCAACAGGTGTACAGATTCCTGAGCCTATTGTGTGTGTGTGTGTGTGTGTGTGTGTGTGTGTGTGTGTGTGTGTGTGTGTGTGTGTGTGTGTGTGTGTGTGTGTGTGTGTGTGTGTGACTTTCGATAAGATGAAAGGGGTGTTACAAATCGAGCGTTCGTGAGATGAAGGTTAGGTAATTCGAACAACCTGTTCGGATAATCGAACAGTAAGGATAGTGGGAGTAGGAGAGTACAAAGGGAAAGAAGGGCAAGGTAGAGGAGAACTTGGAAGAGAAGGAGGCGATGTGTGTGTGTATGTGTGTGTTGTGTGTATTTTACCGACTTACATCACAGGAAAGAGCATCTACCATGAAGGTCGAACCCCTCAACCCAGAACCACCCTCACACACACACACACACACACACACACACACACACACACACACACACACACACACACACACACACACACACACACACACACACACACACACACACATTAGTAGACTTATTAAGGGCTATCTTTCGGCGGGCCGAAAGAGCAAAGCTCAACCCCCGCAAACACAACTAGGTGAATATACACACACACACACACACACACACACACACACACACACACACACACACACACACACACACACACACACACACACACACACACACTACCATCAACGACTGGAATCGACCCAGTGCCACCATACCGAGGAATACAGGGTCGATATACTCTTATCTTACCTTCAAGTCACCTTGAGGTGTTTTCGGGGCTTAGCGTCCCCGCGGCCCGGTCGTCAACCAAACCTCCACTTGAAGTAAGAAATTGAGATCCTATCGAGAAAGACTTAATCCCTAAACAGTATAGCAGGAGATTTGCATGAAATAAATGCTGGCCATAGGACCTTAAGAACTCTTAGCATGGCTACTGAACAAGGCCCTAGGCCTATGGAGTAAACTCGTTATTGAAGTAATATATAGGCCTATTAAGGCCTATTAATGTTCCAGTAACATTATTTGGGACAATGGCCAAGTGAACATTTGTCTTACCTTGAGGTGCTTCCGGGGCTTAGTGTCCCCGCGGCCCGGTCGTCGACCAGGCCTTCTGGTTGCTGCACTGATCAACCAGGCTGTCTTAAACAGATATTAGGTTCATGGTATAATTATATTATTGTATGGCTAGGCTTTAAATAGTAGTGCCTTAATTTAGTTACCTTGGTAGTTTCCGTTGTCTACACAGTTGGGTAGAGAAGCAGACAACATGTGATAACCCTATGAGCTTATAGCCCTATGAGCTATATGAACTCATATAAGCTCATATAGGTCCCTAAATATTGCTGGGTGAATAGGGGCACACAATTAAATCTCGGTCCCCAGTCGACCCAGGATTCGAACCTAGATTAAATCGTTATTTTCCCTCTGAACTTTCTACTCCATAAACCCAGTTCATGAGATATCTTCCTGTGAGGCAGCTGGTGGGTGGTGGAGGTACCTTTGAGACAGCTGGTGGGTGGTGGAGGTACCTGTGAGGCAGCTGGTGGGTGGTGGAGGTACCTGTGAGACAGATGGTGGGTGTGGAGGTACCTGTGGACCAGCTGGTGGGTGGTGGAGGTACCTGTGAGGCAGCTGGTGGGTGGTGGAGGTACCTGTGAGACAGCTGGTGGGTGGTGGAGGTACCTGTGAGGCAGCTGGTGGGTGGTGGAGGTACCTGTGAGGCAGCTGGTGGGTGGTGGAGGTACCTGTGGGCCAGCTGGCGGCCCTGCCGCCGGCCTTACTGTGTAGTACCTTATGTGAGTCACTGGGTGCACATCATCGATCTGCCTCTCTCGACCTGTGCGTGAGGCGCGCGCGTGTATGTGTGTGTACTCACCTAATTGTGCTTGCGGGGGTTGAGCTCTGGCTCTTTGGTCCCGCCTCTCAACCATCAATCAACTGGTGTACAGATTCCTGAGCCTATTGGGCTCTATCATATCTACATTTGAAACTGTGTATGGAGTCAGCCTCCACCACATCACTGCCTAATGCATTCCATTTGTTAACTACTCTGACACTGAAAAAGTTCTTTCTAACGTCTCTGTGGCTCATTTGGGTACTCAGTTTCCACCTGTGTCCCCTTGTTCGCGTCCCTCCAGTGTTGAAGAGTTTGTCTTTGTCTACCCTGTCAATTTCCCTGAGAATTTTGTAGGTGGTTATCATGTCTCCCCTTACTCTTCTGTGTGCGTATGCGTGTGTGTGTGTACTCACCTGGTTGTACTCACCTAGTTGTCTTTGCAGGGGTTGAGCTCTGGCTCTTTGGTCCCGCTTCTCAACCGTCAATCAACAGGTGTGTGTGTGTGTGTGTGTGTGTGTGTGTGTGTGTGTGTGTGTGTGTGTGTGTGTTCATGAACGTATATTATGGAAGCGATAGTCGTTTGTTTTTATGCTTTCTGTCCTGCTTCAACACAACACAACCCCCCCTCTGCTAGGGGGGGGGGGCCAAGTCCTCCCCCCCCCTACACCCCCACTGCACTTCACTCACCATGCTCCCCCCTCCCCCCCCCCCTTGATGGCGTCGTCGCAGCGCTGACTCACCCATGACTCACGGTGAGGCGTCTTAAACGGCCTCGAGGGCGTCGATGCACAGGAGTCGGGGTCGGCGCTGACGGAGCCGCTGGATCGAGGAACCACTGGTCGGTAGTCGGGTTTGTGTGGCTGTGGTGATCGTGCGTGTGTGTGTGTGTGTGTCCGTACCAGGGTTCGCATCCCAGTCTGGCCGTAGTGGTGTTACCGTGATCGCGTTAGTGATGCTTCGTCGTGAAAGATTTCCCGCGTTGATTTGAATTTCCGAACCCAGAGGTGCGGAGGGGTGACTGCTGTAGATCAGCGCGCCCCCAGCAGGTGTGTGGCTTAAGGATGCAGTGGCTAGAGACCTGTGTTTCAGCAGACTATTGCTGCATGAGCACCACCTACCACCTCCTCCAGGAGCGCCAGCACATCTTCGCTGAGCCGCCAAGCACGCCGGTACTGCAGCGCCTCCAGCGGGTGGCCAGCTGCGGAACTACAAAGGGCGCGCCTCTCCTGCTGCAGGAGGATAAAATGCTCACCAGCCGGGACAAGAAGCCGGCGGGCGGGAAGAGGATGAGCGTGAGGCGAGTGTTAGCGAGGACACTTGGCCACAAGGTGTTTGGACGGGAGGAGAGCCCAGGGTCAGAGGTCAAGTGTCACCATGTAATCCCAAGAGCCAGACTTAGGACCTCCAAGAACCCAGGAGGACGAAAGACGCACCTCCGACGGGGACAAGATCCTCCCACGGCCAAATCTAAGGTGCTCCTTTTCACTCATTTAAAATATACCTGTCGCTTGCCTGTCTGTGTCTGTCTATGGCAACCAGTGGCTAGATGTCCTCTCTGTATATTTTGGAAACGTATAAAGTATGTTCTTATAGTTACTGAAGGGTGTTTAAAATGTCCAGAGTCCCGAGAAACCCAATATATATATATATATATATATATATATATATATATATATATATATATATATATATATATATACCATAGGCGTAATGGGAGCCATATTGGGTTCAGGAAGAGATGAGTGGATCTTTGAGTGCATTGTGGGAAGTGAGGGGACCTGTATATAGGTCCTCAGGAGTATAGATATTCCCTTCTGTCCCTTCACTTTCTAGTGTGTGGTCTGGTCAACATAGCTAATATATATCCAGCGTCCAGGCACTGATGCTGGGACCCCGGGCCGCAGGGTTGTCAGAAGCCGTATTGCTGAATGAGGCTTTAAGACTAAAAGTCGCGAATTTATAATAAAAGTAAGTTCCATGCTTTTAATAAAATATAATAAAAATAGCTATACTAAAAGGGGGGGGGGGAGCCTCGCGGCTGAGTGGTCAGCACTTGAGGGTCGTAATCCTAATGGCCCGGGTTCGATTCCCGATGGAGAGGGAAACAAACTGACAGTTTCTTTCACCCTGTTGCCCCCTGTTCACCTAGCAGTAAATAGGTACCTGGGAGTTAGACAGCAGCTTCAGGCTACTTCTTGGGGATGTGTGTGTGTGTGTGTGTGTGTGTGTGTTAGAGAGAAATATATGTAATAGATATAAGGGAGGAACTATAGATTGGTTAGAAAGGCGGGGTCCAAGAGCTAATAGCTCGATTCTACAGACACAAATATCAAATCCACACCCACACCGTCTCGTTCTGACCTTTCTCTAAACACCGAGTGGCCACTACTGACCTTGAGGAGACCAGACACCTTGATGATTGATTGATGAAGATTAAGCCACCCAAGAGGTGGCACGGGCATGAATAGCCCGTAAGTGGTGGCCCTTTCGAGCCATTACCAGTATCAAAAGATGATACTGGAGATCTGTGGAGGCGCAACTGCACCCTGCGTGACGGGAGATGTCTCCCGGACCAAGTGGTGACCAAATGGTCTCAGACACCTTCTTTGCTTACCATCTGCGCTTACAAGTAAACTTCAGCCTAATCCAGATGACCTTTGACCTTGTCCCTCACCTCTTCTGCTCGCCCTTGGATAGTCCAACCACTTGGGCTGGACGGTAGAGCGACGGTCTCGCTTCATGCAGGTCGGCGTTCAATCCCCGACCGTCCAAGTGGTTGGGCACCATTCCTGCCTCCCGTCCCATCCCAAATCCTTATCCTGACCCCTTCCACGTGCTATATAGTCGTAATGGCTTGGCGCTTTCCCCCTGATAGTTCCTTCCTTCCTTCCTTCGCCCTTGAATATTTACAGACTCTTTTTGACCATTTAAATCATGAATTTTCGCATTACGTGACAGTGTCTCTGTGTCCCTCCCTCAGATCGGGGACTCCCTCTTCTACGACCTGCCGAGAATGCGTCTGGACGGCGGGGCGCGAGCGTTCCGACGCCGCTGGGGCTACGAACTGACGCCGCCGCCAACGCTGGTCGAGGAAGAGGAGGAGAACGAGGAGGACCCCTACGCCCTCCTCCACGACGACGACAACCTCAGCTACACGGAGACCAGGTCGCTGAGGGAGGACTACCTCTTCCACTCCTCACAAGGTAGGTCGCCTCCGTGATGCAGTCACTGATTCGTATCTGTAGCAGCGATTTGGGACAGATCGTACCGTCTGATGGCGTCGTCAGACGGTACGAAGTTTGTGTGGCTCCAAATAGCCACCTATGTGTGTGGATTCTTTTGTGTGGCTCCAAATAGTCACCTATGTGTGTGGATTCTTTTGTGTGGCTCCAAATAGCCACCTATGTGTGTGGATTCTTTTGTGTGGCTCCAAATAGTCACCTATGTGTGTGGATTCTTTTGTGTGGCTCCAAATAGTCACCTATGTGTGTGGATTCTTTTGTGTGGCTCCAAATAGCCATCTATGTGTGTGGATTCTTTTGTGTGGCTCCAAATAGCCACCTATGTGTGTGGCTCTAGTACCTAGCGCCCTTAGATAGTGTGTATCGGGTTCCTTGGCAAGTGTGTGTACATGAGATACTTCAAAATACAGATTAAAAAGTCTGAGAGTCATGCGCCCTGATACATTCACTTTTATTTATGGTGTGGAGGGTGACCCTTACGGGGACCCGTTTGAAAGGACGGACATGATGAGTCGTTTTATGGTGTTTACGCACCTGTGAGTATGTTCACTCACCGCTGGGTGTAATTACCTAAGTGTATCTTGAGGTTATCTTGAGATGATTTCGGGGCTTTAGTGTCCCCGCGGCCCGGTCCTCAACCAGGCCTCCACCCCCAGGAAGCAGCCCGTGACAGCTGACTAACTCCCAGGTACCTATTTACTGCTAGGTAACAGGGGCATTCAGGGTGAAAGAAACTTTGCCCATTTGTTTCTGCCTCGTGCGGGAATCGAACCCGCGCCACAGAATTACGAGTCCTGCGCGCTATCCACCAGGCTATGAGGCCATCCTGTAGTTGCAGGATGAGAGCTACACTCGTGGTGTCCCGTCTTCCCAGCACTTCCCCATGTTGTGTTCATGTTGTGGGTTGCCTCCTGGGTGCTCAGGGCGGTTGGCCTGGGCAGGTAGCTAAGATTTTAATTAAAACACTCAAAACCGGAGATCCCCCCCTGGAAATGTGGGGAAAAAGGGCAAATGCAAGGAAATACTGGTAACCCTGAACGGTGGTCAGTAAGTGAACTGAATTTAGTAGTACTACTTTAGTAGTAGTACTTTAGAATCTACTAACTCAAGATAATCTCAAGTAGTGGAAGGGCCTCCTCCCTCCCCCCCCCCACCATCTACAGCTTCGAGAAAAGATACGACATAGATCGACTCGAGAATGGTCCAGGACGGACCGAAACGTCGTCGTCGTCGTCCCTTCACCTTCTAGTGTGTGGTCTGGTCAATATATTTCAACCACCACACACAGAGATCACAATAACGTGATACATCAAATGAACAAATCCACAAGGGCCGTGACGAGGATTCGAACCTGCGTCCGGGAGCATCCCAGACACTGCCTTAATCGACTGAGCTACGACAGTCCATTAAGGCAGTGTCTGGGATGCTCCCGGACGCAGGTTCGAATCCTCGTCACGGCCCTTGTGGATTTGTTTATTTCAACCACGTTATTGTGACTCATCGCCTGCATACGACGTAGAATTTGAACAGCAAGATAGGCCGCGCCCTCTCATAGTCACTGTTAGGTAAGAGTGGTTGGTGGCTGTTACGTTCTCCAGACGTTCGTCGCCATCTCCCTTATTTAGTTAGTTAATATCGCAATTTGCGAGCTATTTGGTTCAGTGACCCGTGAATCATGAGCTAACGAGCAATATGGTTCGAGTAAATTCCGCTGAACTAAAAGCTGCGGAATTGTGGTTTCGCGTAACAACCTCAATATCTCTTTTCCGGAAGTTGAATATTACGTGACTCACCGTGGCAATAAGTGCCTTACCTGATTTGAAGAGTTTCTCCTTCACGTGCAGGTGTCCATTTTCTGTTATGTCTCCAGGGTGTACGTTTTCTTTGGTTGCTGTGATATATATAGCACAAACTATAATATTTCTTCTTTGTATACTTTTATTTTTCCGTTGAGTAGTTTGTCATGTCGGGAACCGGAAGCTTATGTATATCGAGGTTCCTCAAGGTGCAACCCGTTCTCGCAAATTTAATAAGTCAATATTGACTTATTAAATATGTGCATAGGTGACATACTTAACATAATAGATACCCTTAAAAAGATTCATAGAAAACACCGACCTTACCTAACCTACTTAGTATGTTAAGATAAGCATCTTATTGCTTCGTAATTATAATTATTACCTAACCTATAATAGGTATAGGTTAAGTAATAATTGTAATTACGAAGCAATAAGATGCTTATCTTAAGATACTAACAAGGTTAGGTAAGGTCGGTGTTTTCTATGAATCTTTTCAAGGGTATCTATTATGTTTAGTATATCACCAATGCACGTAGTTAATAAGTCAATATTGACTTTACGAATTTGCGAGAACGGGTTGCAAGGTGGAACTACCAACCCTTCTCAAGACGCAACATACCGACAGTTACCTGCTGCCGGGTACCTACACACTGCTAGGTGAACAGATGCATTCTGTGAAAGGAAACATCCCCAACTATTTCTATCACCTCCGGGAATCGAACCCCGGGTACCGGATTATGAGTCGAGAACGAAGCCAACTGTACCACGAGACGTATAGTGGCCGTGTCGGAGCTTGGAAGCCCACGTATCTTGAATTATGTTAGGTTACGACTGGTTAGGTTCGGTTAGATTAGGCTAGGTTAGCACAGGTTAGGTTAGGTTTGGTTAGAATCTGCTAACCAAATTAGATTAGCAGAGGTTAGGTTTGGTTAGATTAGGCTACTTTAAGACAGGTTAGGTTCGGCTAGATTAGGCTAGATTAGGAAAAGCCATTATATGTTAAGTTTGACGGTTAGGTTAGGCAAGAGTAAGTCTTCAGCATTTTGGTGATAAGTGTCTTACGGAGAAAAGCTTGTGTGTTAAGTTGTATTAATTAAGTTTCCAGACCACCTTAACACGCCACACCGCTCCCAAAATATTATTCTGGTAACCTTACTATGAAACATATAGATATTTGGTTTGGTTTAATCCGAAAACGTGAACTTTCGTTGAGTATTTTCTTTATTGATTTTACGAATTAAATTTTTGGTTTTATACATATATCAGCAGTTATAAAGTTATAGAGGATGTGAATGTTTGCTTCCCAGTGATGACATTATGGAGCTTTTTGGGGAAGAGAAAGAGAGATTAGCAGAGAATAGAGAATAAGAGAAAGCGAGTGAACAAGGAAGGAGGAGGAGGGGTGAGGAAAGGTGGGGGTGGAGACAGTTAGACAGACAGACAGACAGACACAGATCACCCAGGAAGGTATTCAAACTATGAGAGCCATGAAATTATAACAGCACGTAAGGTACTGAATGAACCCACCACGCCAAGACCCCGACACTTGTACACCAGCCGCTGAATGGAGGCGCTGGTGTGAATGAGTGTGAGTGTGAGAGTGAGTGACGCACTTCACACCTCGCACACACACACACACACTTGAGTGAGGGGAATGCCTGAGAGGTCTATAACGACTGGCATTGGTCAGTGTGTTGTGGTGGATGAATAGGGGTGAGGGTGGATGAATGGGATGAGATGGGTGATGGAGGGTGAGGGATGGGTGATGAGTATGATGATTTCAAGATCATCATACTCATCAACCCACACTTGACTACCATTGTCAAGTGACCCCCTGAGAGCAGATTCATTATACACTCTCTCTGTCTATCTCAATTTTAAGATATCTTCAATCCTCAAATCTCCATTAATTTATTTTTGCAGTTTCCCCTGGTAGTGTTGCTGTTTCTTTTATTATTATTATTTTCTACCACATATGTGGCCACATATTTACAAAGGTAACCAACATATATACATATTCTTCAGCCCTTCAAGCACAGTGTTAGATATTAACACCAGTCTGGAAGATTGCTGTGTCCTCTATGTTGTCTACTCTCACGAAACTGCTAGTGTCGTCTGCGAAACTATATGGTACTATAGTTTGCGTCCTTGTCTATGGCCGATATGAGGATAAGAAAAAGTGTAGGAGCAAGCACAGTACCCTGGGGGACTGTGCTCTTCACGGTGGATGATGCGGATTGTATTCACCTAGTTGTGCTTGTGGGGGTTGAGCTCTGCTCTTTCGGCCCGCCTCTCAACTGTCAATCAACTGCTTCTAACTACTACTAATATTTTTTTTTCCACACCACACACACCCCAGGAAGCAGCCCGTGACAGCTGACTAACACCCAGGTACCTATTTACTGCTAGGTAACAGGGGCATTCAGGGGTGAAAGAAACTTTGCCCTTTGTTTCTCGCTGGCGCCCGGGATGGAACCCAGGACCACAGGATCACAAGTCCAGCGTGCTGTCCGCTCGGCCGACCGACTCCCTAGGTAGGCCTTGAGTGTGGGGAGATAATAGGCCTCCTAGAATTTCCTCATTATCTCAGTCACCTTCCTCCTGGTCCCACGACCTCGAGCAAATCTGCAACAGTCAGGTGGTTTCAGCGGTTGGATGGTCGGTTGTTACGACAAAGGCTTAAATGTAATGACATTTATGGTAATTGATTACGTTTATAATGAGAGGTAATTACCTCGACTCGTGTTTACCTGTGGTAATTCACACCCTCCAGACTGGCATCCTCTCGTTATCGCCAACCACCACAACCCCCTTAGTCAACCCAATGGAACTACCTCTTAGATTGTTAGTACACGACTTCCCACCTCCTTCTGCCCCCCTCCTAGCCCCCCCCCCCATCTTTCTGCCCCCTCCTAGGCCCCCCCCCACCTTCTCTCCTTCCTCCAGCAACGTGTTACTTACTATAAGTAGCAGTAGCTCGCCCGTCACCTTGGCAACTGCTACGTTTAGCGGAGTTTTTAAAGCAGGGGTTTAAACCCCCCATTACGCAGGGTTTAAACTCAGTCGCTGAATATAGCGGTGGTCAGCGTGCTGGCCGCAAGGGTTAGCCTGTGACCTTAATTTAGTCTCGCTATTGGGGTGAGTTATGCTTGTTTTGACTCATTTGTGGAGGGAATGGCGGGAGCCGGTCGGCCGAGCGGACAGCACGCTGGACTTGTGATCCTGTGGTCCTGGGTTCAATCCCAGGCGCCGGCGAGAAACAATGGGTAGAGTGTCTTTCACCCTATGCCCCTGTTACCTAGCAGTAAAATAGGTACGTGGGTGTTAGTCAGCTGTCACGGGCTGCTTGCTGGGGGTGGAGGTCTGGTCGAGGACCGCGCCGCGGGGACACTAAAGTCCCGAAATCATCTCAAGATAACCACACCTCCCTTAACGAAGCGTCCAGATGGTATATATATATATATATATATATATATATATATATATATATATATATATATATATATATATATATATATAATGAAAATTAGGTCGTTTCGGTTCATCCTGGACCCCTTAATAGGATCTAGGATGGGCCGAAACGTTGTCAATTTCATTATACGTGTGATAATTGGGTTATTAGATCGACTTAACTCGACTTAACATGCTCTTGAACGCATGTTAAAATTGGTTTTCCCGGAGCCAATTAATAACCTTCTTCAAAATATAACCTACAACAGTTGTGTCTAACTATCGGTTACCTGTTTGCTGCTAGGTGAACCTGTTTGCTGCTAGGTGAACCTGTTTACTGCTAGGTGAAGCTGTTTACTGCTAGGTGAACCTGTTTACTGCTAGGTGAACCTGTTTGCTGCTAGGTGAACCTGTTTACTGCTAGGTGAACCTGTTTGCTGCTAGGTGAACCTGTTTACTGCTAGGTGAACCTGTTTGCTGCTAGGTGAACCTGTTTGCTGCTAGGTGAACCTGTTTACTGCTAGGTGAAGCTGTTTACTGCTAGGTGAACCTGTTTACTGCTAGGTGAACCTGTTTGCTGCTAGGTGAACCTGTTTACTGCTAGGTGAACCTGTTTGCTGCTAGGTGAACCTGTTTACTGCTAGGTGAACCTGTTTGCTGCTAGGTGAACCTGTTTACTGCTAGGTGAACCTGTTTGCTGCTAGGTGAACCTGTTTACTGCTAGGTGAACCTGTTTGCTGCTAGGTGAACCTGTTTGCTGCTAGGTGAACCTGTTTACTGCTAGGTGAACCTGTTTGCTGCTAGGTGAACCTGTTTACTGCTAGGTGAACCTGTTTGCTGCTAGGTGAAGCTGTTTACTGCTAGGTGAACCTGTTTGCTGCTAGGTGAAGCTGTTTACTGCTAGGTGAACCTGTTTACTGCTAGGTGAACCTGTTTACTGCTAGGTGAACCTGTTTGCTGCTAGGTGAACCTGTTTACTGCTAGGTGAACCTGTTTGCTGCTAGGTGAACCTGTTTACTGCTAGGTGAACCTGTTTGCTGCTAGGTGAACCTGTTTACTGCTAGGTGAACCTGTTTGCTGCTAGGTGAACCTGTTTACTGCTAGGTGAAGCTGTTTACTGCTAGGTGAACCTGTTTGCTGCTAGGTGAACCTGTTTACTGCTAGGTGAAGCTGTTTACTGCTAGGTGACATTAGATGTCCTGCTACGGGACTTTATAAAACTCGGGACCTTTCGCCTGTGACCAAAATTGGCAGACAACTGGACCTCAGGACCTGTTTGGCCGTTGTCTTGTCCTTGAAATCATGTCTGCTGTGGCACCGTTGTTTGCCCTTGGCCACATGTCTGCTGTTGGGTAGTTGTTGCTTGAGCACATGTCTGCTGTTGGGTAATTGTTGCTTGAGCATATGTCTGCTGTTGGGTAGTTGTTGCTTGAGCATATGTCTGCTGTTGGGTACTTGTTGCTTGAGCACATGTCTGCTGTTGGGTAGTTGTTGCTTGAGCATATGTCTGCTGTTGGGTACTTGTTGCTTGAGCACATGTCTGCTGTTGGGTAGTTGTTGCTTGAGCACATGTCTGCTGTTGGGTAGTTGTTGCTTGAGCACATGTCTGCTGTTGGGTAGTTGTTGCTTGAGCACATGTCTGCTGTTGGGTAGTTGTTGCTTGAGCACATGTCTGCTGTTGGGTAGTTGTTGCTTGAGCACATGTCTGCTGCTGATCTGTTGTTTGTAATTAATTGTGTGTGATGATGTATCCTGTGTCTAAATGCTGTATTGTGTGTCTAAATGCTGTATTGTGTGTCTAAATGATGTATTGTGTGTCTAAATGCTGTATTGTGTGTCTAAATGATGTATTGTGTGTCTAAATGCTGTATTGTGTGTCTAAATGATGTATTGTGTGTCTAAATGATGTATTGTGTGTCTAAATGATGTATTGTGTGTCTAAATGCTGTATCGTGTGTCTAAATGATGTATTGTGTGTCTAAATGCTGTATCCTGTGTCTAAATGATGTATTGTGTGTCTAAATGCTGTATTGTGTGTCTAAATGATGTATCGTGTGTCTAAATGCTGTATCGTGTGTCTAAATGCTGTATCCTGTGTCTAAATGATGTATCGTGTGTCTAAATGATGTATTGTGTGTCTAAATGCTGTATCCTGTGTCTAAATGCTGTACCGAGTGTCTAAATGCTGTACGATCTACATGAATTGGTCGTTCCTACTTTCTACAGATACCCAAACTCCAGTCCTCGGTGATCACTAAATCCTAAATTAGGTTTAAAGTGATACAAAAATATTCCTTTCTGTCTAACTCATTCCGAGTGAATATCAGGTTAATTCTTACTAATTCATCTTTCTTCTTCGTCCAATTGACATAATGGCTTCGAAATTTTCTCATTATTTTTGTATTTTCCTCCGTGAAATTCTGTTTTCCCAATCTATCTTATCCTGGTTCAAGTCTCCCAGGATTAATAGTCGAAATTGAATTCTACTTTCAACTGGTGTGGTGGTGACGTCGTGAGAAGTGGCACGTGTTTCTGTGGCTGGGTGTCTTCAGTCATATGTTTCTTCAGTCATATGTGTCTTCAGTCATATGTGTCTTCAGTCATATGTTTCCTCTGACCCAAGACGTTGGTGGCTTTCTCTCGAAGCTTGCAATAAAGCTCCCTGATTGACGGTTCAATTTGCAAACATTTATCACAATTACTGATGCAAATTTTCTCGTAATGTGCGCAAATTTCTCGCTAATAGAGCTATGTGTATTGTTTTAATCAGCTTTCCCGGAGAAAAGCACAAACAGTTTGTGTACCTGAGTGGTTCATACGTCATTTTTAATTAGTGTGAAGCCAGGTAACCTGAGCGAACAGCCACTTCCTTCAGACACAATTATGTCAACGATTAGGGAGTATTTTTTACCTTAAAGGGAATGGGTAAGTGGAAGGGAAGGAGGGGGGGGGAGTATTTTGAGAGGGAGGGGGTGCTCGGTGGTCACTCATGAGTATCCCTCATTGTGAGTTACTAGCACTAGTTGGTTTATTTCAATTG